>NC_133333.1:24300332-24332879 GCF_042186555.1 Aquarana catesbeiana
CCTTCCTGAAGAGATGAGTTTTCATGGATTGCCTGAAGGTAGCAAGAGTAGGGGATAGCCGGACCATTTGAGGTAGGGAGTTCCAGAGGATGGGTGAGATATTAAAGCGGTATTAGCGCCCCCCCCCCTTTACACCAGTGCGACTTGTCATGCAATTTGGAACTGTCAAATCACATGACAAGTCACATCCCTTTGCCGGTGATGGAGCCGTACTTATCACCGCGACTCATGTCGCCGTGATTTTGAAAAAAAAAGGTTCCTACACTACTTTTTTTTACTGTTTTCATTGCAACTTGCATAAACTTCTGTTAAATGAAGTCGGCAGTGCAATTCTGATGTGCGGCTTTGAAATCATGCGGAAGTAGAGCGATTTCAAAGCCGCACTGGTGAGAACGGGGGGGCTTAAACTCAAAGCCAAAATTGTAATTTACTGCAGATTACCAATCATTAGATGTGGTGGCTGCATTTGTTTTCTTAGTTCCCCCCCCCCCCCTCCTGGTGATCTGGCCATTACCACACCTCCTGTATTAGAGTGTCCTCACTCTGGATGAAGGAGCACGGGGGACACCTTTTGGGCAGCAGCATTGTCAGTCTGGGGGGGGGGGGTGTGTTGGATGTGTTGGAAGATTTATATACACTAACAAACTGAAGCCCAACTCCAGCTCATACTTTTATAATAATTTTTATTTTATTTTCAGATAAAGGTGTTTTGGTTTTTTTTTTGTTTTTTTCTCAAGAAATCGGATAAAGGTTTTAAAGTCATTTAGGCAGGCTCACTCTGAAGCTGCTGCCCTGTGTGTCCATTCATAAGCAGAGCTGCGGCTTGGCCCCACCACTCTATTAAAATAACAAACATGTTACACTTACCTGCTCTGTGTAATAGTCTTGCACAGAGCAGCCCAGATCCTTCACTTCTTGGGTCCCCCCCCCCCAACTTGCTGTTAGCCCCCTATTGGCTCACTGGCTGTGCTTCAATGGCTCCCACTGCTGTCTCAGCTAATGAGGAGGTAGAGTCCCCTGAGGTTCTCCTGCAGAAAGATCGGGCTCAGGTAAGTATTGGGGGGGGGGGGGTGCTGCTTGCACAGAGAAGGTTTTATGCATGAAGGTAAAAAAAAAAACTTCAGCCTTTAGAACCCATTAATTGAATAGAAGCTGATTATTGTAAGCACCACTGCTAGTGTTAAGTGGTTTGTCTCATTCATCTAAACTGATACATTCTGCTGGAGAGCTTGAGCTTGTGAAAAACGACAGATTTGCTGGCTGGATCACCAATTGAAAATAGAAAGGAGCCTGAAAAAGAAAACAAACGCAGCCATCACATTGGTAAACTGCAATATAATGTTTACTGTTGGGTTTAATATTTTGCTTTAACTCAGAAAAGTTGCTTCTGTTGCCCTCAGCCTCCTCCAAATCTGCAATTTTTAATTTTTTTTATTTTGCTGCTGTGATCCAACTTGCTGTTAGAAGGTGGCTACATTCATTCTCTATGGTCCCCTCTGTATGTAGGGATGTAGCCACCCGGCCTTGCTTGCTCCTGAGAATGGACGATGAGATTTATGGTGGTCACATGACTACAACCAATGTGCACGGCTCATCCCAAACCAATGGAAGTGAGGGGGGGAAAAGTTTTGAGTTTCTGTAACTCACACAGGACGTTACAAGGAGGCAGAAAAATACACTTAGAAACTGTTTCATGAATAATAGGTTACAGGGCCATTAAGTAGTGGATTTGTATGGATGACTTTTTCAGAAGAATATAATTTTGGACATGTTGCGCCCCCCAGGTGAGTGCAAAAGCGCTACATTTGTAAGATGCGTTTGGAGTGCTATTAAAGTGTTACTAAACCTACAACAGTAAAATCAGTCTGTATATGCAGTAAAGCATGCTTGTTATACTCACTGTTATCGGCATTTGTAAAAAAAAAAAGGCTGTGTGATCCTGTCTTCTCTGATCCTCCCCTTCTTCCTCTGTCCCCAATTCACCTGCTGATCGTACAGAGCCTTTGGGGGCACTCTGCACATGCTCGGTTTGGTGTGTATTGCTGGAGAGTGGTGTGTTTTTTTTTTTTTTTCTTGGGAGGGTGCATGTGATCAGCACTGCCCAGACAGAGGGTCAGGGTTCATGCAGCCTCATAGGACAGTCAGAGGAGAATGAAAACTCCTCCTACAAGCTATTAACCAGCCACTGATAGAAGACACAAAACTGCTTGTCTTGTGACTTCTATCAGTGTCTGGTTAAAGCTTGTAGGAGGAGTTTTCATTCTCCTCTGACTGTCCTATGAGGCTCGTGACCCCTGACCCCTGAAAAAAAACCAATGCTGATGAGAAAATGTATTTAGCAGTTTATATTTACTAAAATAATTGCATTTCCATGTTCTGTATACTGAGGGAGACCAGATATAGTGAATGCAGGCTCCTGGGGAGGCCAGATATAGGGAATGCAGGCTCCTGGGGAGGCCAGATATAGTGAATGCAGGGTCCTGGGGAGACCAGATATAGTGAATGCAGGCTCCTGGGGAGGCCAGATATAGTGAATGCAGGCTCCTGGGGAGGCCAGATATAGTGAATGCAGGCTCCTGGGGGGACCAGATATAGTGAATGCAGGCTCCTGGGGAGGCCAGATATAGTGAATGCAGGCTCCTGGGAAGGCCAGATATAGTGAATGCAGGCTCCTGGGGAGGCCAGATATAGTGAATGCAGGCTCCTGGGGAGGCCAGATATAGTGAATGCAGGCTCCTGGGGAGGCCAGATATAGTGAATGCAGGCTCCTGGGGAGGCCAGATATAGTGAATGCAGGCTCCTGGGGGGACCAGATATAGTGAATGCAGGCTCCTGGGGGGACCAGATATAGTGAATGCAGGCTCCTGGGGAGACCAGATATAGTGAATGCAGGCTCCTGGGGGGACCAGATATAGTGAATGCAGGCTCCTGGGGGGACCAGATATAGTGAATGCAGGCTCCTGGGAAGGCCAGATATAGTGAATGCAGGCTCCTGGGAAGGCCAGATATAGTGAATGCAGGCTCCTGGGGAGGCCAGATATAGTGAATGCAGGCTCCTGGGGAGGCCAGATATAGTGAATGCAGGCTCCTGGGGAGACCAGATATAGTGAATGCAGGCTCCTGGGGAGACCAGATATAGTGAATGCAGGCTCCTGGGGGGACCAGATATAGTGAATGCAGGCTCCTGGGGGGACCAGATATAGTGAATGCAGGCTCCTGGGAAGGCCAGATATAGTGAATGCAGGCTCCTGGGGAGGCCAGATATAGTGAATGCAGGCTCCTGGGGAGGCCAGATATAGTGAATGCAGGCTCCTGGGGAGGCCAGATATAGTGAATGCAGGCTCCTGGGGAGACCAGATATAGTGAATGCAGGCTCCTGGGGGGACCAGATATAGTGAATGCAGGCTCCTGGGGGGACCAGATATAGTGAATGCAGGCTCCTGGGGGGACCAGATATAGTGAATGCAGGCTCCTGGGGAGACCAGATATAGTGAATGCAGGCTCCTGGGGAGACCAGATATAGTGAATGCAGGCTCCTGGGGAGACCAGATATAGTGAATGCAGGCTCCTGGGGGGACCAGATATAGTGAATGCAGGCTCCTGGGGAGACCAGATATAGTGAATGCAGGCTCCTGGGTTTAGTAACACTTTAACATTTCCCTGACACCCGCACACAGCTACTAAAGCTTGGATACACACTATACAATTTTCTTTTAGTTTTTTTTTCATTTAGATTTACCAAAACCATATAATATGAAGTCAAACCTAAACACTTTCCATTTGTATGCAATCAGGCAGGCCCGTGCACTACATAGTTGAAGGTAAATCTAAAGGAGACTGAACAATAAAAGTTGTATAGTGTGTATCCATCTTTACACAGAACTTTTCCTTTCCATCCCAGCGGCATTGAGAGCACAAAGCAAGCGCAAGGATTCGTGTTGTGCGTCTGCAATAACCTGAATCTGTTGCTTGGCATGGCATTGGCAAAGCTCACTTTTACTTTTTTAAAGTGAGCCTGGCATGAGCTGAAATGTACCCCCTCGTATACCTTTCTCTTTGACAATGCTTTTATGAAGTTGTTTCAAATCACTTTATTTTATTTTTTTATATAGAATAAGAATGAATTACTATTTCAATGCAAATTTGCACCCACACATTGCCGCCATTTGCGTTCTTTCTTCACGCAGAAGAAAAGCGGCGGTATAAAGCCCCCCCCCCCCATAAGACACCAGACTGAATGTGGCAACACTTGGGAATCTTATTCAGCTCTGAGCGAGTGAGAAATCCTTTTACAAAAAGACTTTGTAACAGTATAAGAAATAATCCTATTTGTAATGGTATTCAGTGTGTGCTGTTGGAGCCGGGCTCCCCAGTTACATGGCTCCAACAATGAGGCCTGTTTGCTGGCTCTGTACTTGTTAAATGCTGTCTCTGGATTGTTGGTGTAAAGCTTTCATTGTGTTCCTTGGTAACAGGCGGCAAGGAAGAGTTTAACTGTAAAGTAATGAACTGATTGCCGTGTCATTTCTTATACAGAAGAACTTCACAGGCTTTGTTTGCATATTAGCGGATCATACACATAATGCCGGTGTCATTTCAGAAAACAATGGCTTGTTATGGGGGGAGGGGGGACAATGTTCACGGGGCTTCTGTGCTTTTTACAGTCAAATACAAGCAAGAATACTTAGTTACCTAACCACCTGCTTCCTACATTATATGTGTGTGTACAGTGTATGTATATGTATATATATATATATATATATATATATATGTATATATGTGTGTATGTATGTGTGTATATATATATATATATATATATATATATATATATATATATATATATATATATATTAAATATGTATGCGTGTGATATATACAGTGTATATATATAAAATGTATTTATGTGTAATTTTATTTTTTATAGCAGAGACCCTAGAAAATCAAATAGTGGGTGTTGCAATTATTTATGTCACAAGGTATTTGCGCAGCGGTTTTTCAAACGCAATAAAAAAAGTATGCTTTAGTAAATTTTAACCCCTTTTGCGCCAGCACCTCCCAGCCCTTTAACCACATGCCAACCGCCCTGTACAGGATCACGTGTGTGTATATACGTGATCCTGCACTTCCAGGTAGCAGGCACGAATGTGCGCCGGCTCGCTCCCGCTGTGATTATACTCGATGTCCACCTGTCGATCATCCAACACAGAGGCAGAACGGCAGTCTTGCCTATGTAAACCAGGCAGATTGCTGTTCTGTCAGTAAGGCAAGGCATGGATCCTGTGTTCCTGCAAAGCAGGGACTATGATCTATGTCTTCCCTTAGTAAAAGCACCTCCCCCACACAGTACTATGAAAACTTGGGCTAGGCACACAGTTAACCCCTTTGATTGCCCCCCTGATGTTAACCCTTTCCCAGCCAGTGTCATTAGTACACATTAGTGAACAACATTCCTTGTGATGGCTTGGGCAGTGACAGGTACTCTTTACCGAGGCATCTGAGATCTATTGGACCCCAGATCTCTCCTCCGCTCTTAAAAGCATCTGATCAAACAGAGATTGGTTTGATCTGATGTTTTCACAGGCCGGTAATGGCTTGTTTACATGAGACCGAAGCTGGATGTGTCAAAAGTTCTTCTGGTTTCTTAGACCATAGAGCTGATCAGGGGACGTTTCCGGTCCTCGGTCATCTCTATGGTAAGCCAGAGCAACCAATGGTTTCAGTCCCGGGCAGGGGCGGAAGAGCTGCAGAAGGTGGCTGGGAAACCCCCTTCCCGCAGCATGTAAAGGCAATCGGGATGCTTTTTAGCTGCTATGATTCCTTTTTACTTTTGAGAGAATCGCTTGCTAAATAAAAAAAAAAATACTGGGGTCATAGCTGCAGCCATGGTCCCTAGATAACCACTTCAACCAGAAGACGCACGAGATACGCGCCTTTTTGGGGAAGTGGTTACAGTATGCTTCACCCATTTTTGCAAGGTGCTCTCTCCTGCCTACCCCCCTCCCCCCAGAACATTCATTTTTTTCCCTCTTGCTAAATTACGGCCTAGGCGAGGATTACGTCAGTAGACCCCACAGCATGTGCGCGCATGCATGACATCTCACAAACCATCCCAGTAGCGGTTTGGGAGATATCCTCCTCACGTTGGTTGAACACAAGCTGTGAGGTCTCTGCTGCTTGCACAGACATGCCATGGAGATCTCTGCCAGGTATCTAGAACCTGGCAAAGAAAGACTCATGGTGTGTCTATGTATGCACTGGATCACTATTTAAAAATGCCATTTCTGGATAAAAAAAAATGCCAAGAGAAAACATTTGCTTGAAGCAAAACAAAGCTGAAGTAAATATTTCACTTTAAGAACAAGGTGTGAGTAGCGTGGCTGGGATGTGGAGGCGAGAAGACATGCCTGTGTGGAGCTCCTGCCGGGATCCTCCCTGTTTTTCTATCATCCTTCACCCCCAGAGTTTGGATCACGCCATCCAAGAATTGCTCCGCCGCCTTCCAGCAAACGTCAGGCCGCGGCCTCGTGCTGCTGTCGCCATTTTGTGGGGGGAGACTGCAGGCCTTGCTGGCGGAGATGGAAGTCGCGGCCCGACAACTCAACACCAGCTGAGGATACTTCTCTGATCCTGAATGATATGGAACAAAAGAAAAACCATCTTAGTGCCGGTTCACACAAGGGGGCGACCTGTCAGGTGACTTAGCCGCTTTACAAGTCGCGCTCAATGCATTGCAACGGAACCGTTCTAATAAGAGCGACTCAAGTCACTCCAACTTAGAAAAAGGTTCCTGTACTACTTTGGGGCGACTTTGGCACGGCTTGCATTGACTTCAATACAGAAGTCGTGCTGTACAGGGCGACTTTAGAGTCGGGCGACTTTGAAGCCGCCACCTGTGTGAACTGCCACTTACTGGTTCAAATTGACTGGTTGGCAGAAGAATGCAATATAATCAGTAATGATCCAATTAGGGCTGAAACAACTAATCGATTAATCGACAACTAATCGATTATGAAATTAATCGATTACTAGTTTCATAATCGAATAATCGGCCAGTAACATAATTGGGTTAAAAAAAGAAAATTAGTCCTTTATAGTGCAAAAAGAGCAAATCGCTACTGTAAATATTACTTTCACAGTTCTACAGTAAAAAAAAATGAACCCCTTACATTAGCGATTATCTGCTTTTTTTTTTTGTACTATAAAGGGCTAATTTTAGTTTTTTTAACCTCATTATATTACTAAACATCTTAGACCTGGTTCACACCGATGTGTTTTTTGGTGCTTTTTGCAGAAACGCACTACAGTTCATTTACATGGTTTCCTATGGGACACGTTCACATCTATGCTTTTTTCAGCCGCTGCGTATTTGGAAAGGGTCAAGGATTTTTTTAACTCAAAACTGTGCTTTTTTGGTTTAATATACTTCAATGGAGAAGCTGCAGAAGAGCATGTAATGTGTTTTTGCAGCAATTTGTGTTTTTTTTAATCTGCTCAACGACAAATTGTCCAAAAAAAAAAAAACGCAAATCGCAGCAAAATCACGTGCGCAAAAATAACAACGCACAGCAAAAAGCACTGCAGAAACAGATCAAAAGCAAACTGCATAGGTGTGTACCGAGCCTTATGCTGGCCACACCGATCAATTCTCAGACGAGAATATTCAGACGAAAAATCTTTGTACATTCGCTGAATGAAAGAATATTTGAAATTTTCACTTGTTTTTAACATTCTGTTTTTAAAACAAATGTAAATTTCTGAACGAAAATCACATACACTGTCTGAAAATTCCTTTGACCAAGAAGTTTTCTATTATTTCCAAATTTTCCGTCACTATGGTTGAAAATGAACGTCGATTTTACCCCACTAATGATTAGAAAATCGAACGAACGTTCTTAAAATTAAATTTTTTTTTTTAAGGAAGACATTTGTTTCTTTTAAATAAAAAAATGTGATCTCCGAGTCTGATGATATTTACCAGATTCACCCTTTAATAGTATATACAGTATATCTCCTCTAATAGTATATACAGTATATCTCCTCTAATAGTATATACAGTATATCTCCTCTAATAGTATATACAGTATATCTCCTCTGTTATTCTCAGTGTGGATTCGATATTTTGCTCCCTAACCATATAGTTGGTTATTTATATCTACCACTGCATAGAAATATTTAAGAATAAATTGCCTTTTAAAACTTTACATATTAACTAAATTATACACCACACTTTTTTTTTTAAGGTTATTAACCGATTAATCGATTAATCGAAACAATAATCGGCCAACTAATCGATTATGAAAATAATCGTTAGTTGCAGCCCTAGATCCAATGATCGGTGGACATCACGGAGTTGTAGACCCAAATCTCCGCTATGGAGGATAATACCGTGTAACCCCCAAAGAGACCAATGTCGTTTATTGCTAAAAAAAGAGCAGACACCTCTGTATGTAGTCATTGGGTCAGTTGTCTCATGGCTGCCGGGACAAAGCACAACACAGATTTGTTTTTCATCCTTTGCTACACAAATATCTGCCTGTTTTTGTCGGGATCATGTGATTCTGATTATGTGCAGTT
Organism: Aquarana catesbeiana; assembly: GCF_042186555.1. Lineage (NCBI taxonomy): Eukaryota > Metazoa > Chordata > Amphibia > Anura > Ranidae > Aquarana > Aquarana catesbeiana. The sequence goes on from NC_133333.1 coordinate 24,308,907, forward strand.
TTCTGCAGACAGTTGGTCATATGATCTGTCTTCTAGAAATCGGAGATATAGTTCTATATATAATAATAATAAATAACATATTGATGTCAGGCTCCTTACTAAGGTTTATGGTGCCCAGACTGGACTTCTCCCAGGAGCCGGGTATTCGGGGGTTCCCAAAATATTACAGCCTTTCATTCATTTTTTTTTTTTTTAATAAAGTGAAACTTTATGTACAAGACCAAAATGGCCGAACAGGCAGGACTTTTAATGCAGAAGGGATGTGCTTTGTCTCTTCTGAATTAAAATGACCCACCTGCCTGTTTGTTCCCATACACTGAGCTGCACATGCAATGCTGAATCTGACTGCACTTCACACATGTGTGAGTAACGTAATATTGGCCCAGCCAATGAAAGCGCTCGATACCCGGGAGCCGTCCGCTAGAAGACGACCGCGGTTGGTGGGGAGCCCCAGGATGCTGCATTGCTGGAGCTGAGGTGAGTATAGCTCCACTTTAACGTGGTTCTAAAGGCTCAAGTTCTTGGTTTGTTTTTTTGCCTTAATGCGGAGTTCCAGGCTTTTTTTGTTTATACAAAAAGTTTAGCTGCTGACTTTTAATAAACAGACACTTACCTGTTCCACGGTCCAGCGATGCGGCCGCAGGGAGCCTCGCTCCTCTCCCTCTCCTCGGCGCCTCCATTGAAACTGTGGGCACCCAGCCAAGACAGCTGGCGGCTTCACGACTGGGCGCGCATGCGCGGGGTGCGCTGCGCTCTCCCAGTAGACAAGCAGCGGAAGTTCCACTTTTGGGTGGAACTACGCTTTAAAGTGGTTGTAAACCTCAGACGTGAAATTTGAACAAAGCATATCCCTCTCTAGTGTGTACTTATCTCAACCCAGAGCACGAAGTGTCATTTCTGTCTGATGCTTCCTTGCTCTGCTATCCGCATGAATCACTTCTGACAAGTTTTCCTGACACCAAGAGAAAAATGGTTACAGGGGAATGATCTCCAGCTGATTGTCAGCCTCAGTTCTGTTCCTGTGTGCTGTGTGGAGGGGGGGGAGGGGGTGAGAAGACTGCAGTTCCTGTTTGTACATCCAGGGCTGGGGGAAGACTCTGCAGGAGACTTTTGCATTGCACCCACAATGTATTGGTTGCAATGCTCTGCAGGCTCCATTTAAATAATTTAATTAATGCATATTTTTTGAACTTTATTAATTTGGATGCATTTATAAAATCTTTGCATAAGGTGGATGATACCCCTAAGGAGGCTCGTTGATTTAAATGGGCTGGCAACACACCAGAATGCATAGAACAATGGGCCCAACGCAGTTTTTTTTGCACCACAGCACACTGCATTGTGTTACGGAGCGCTGCAACAAGGTTGCCTTGGTACTGGGCAAGGGCACTGCATTGCACCAACACACGTTACCACACCAGTGTGAATGGACCCCTGGGGTACACAGAGGTGGAGCTTTTATATAATCTTCTAAAGAAGTCATGGGGCTTTACTTTCTACTGCTCTTCTTCTTTTCTCACTGATATCCTGTATGATTCCCTGCCGTCTCTAATGATGTCAAATACCCACAATGCACCTGTATTGTAGACCAAGTCATCTTTGTCTATTCTGCGATATCCCGGTGGAGCTCAGAGTAGCATTTTGTATTCAGTAGAAGAAAGAGGATTTTTTTTTTGTCTACAAAAATGTATTATTTAGTAGCGCTTCACATTCATTATTGATGAATAGAAAGTGTGGTGATAGGTCAATATTAGAATGCATGTATTGAGCATTTTCCATGCAGTTCCATCTCTGAAATAGGGTTTTTTTGGGGTTTTTTTTTTGTCCAAAATGCTATTTGCATGACTTTTTAAAGAGCTGAGTGAACGGACGTGCATAGAAGAGACATTAGAGGAGCGCAGAGAGATGAACGTTCTGGTAGATCTGTCCACAGACTAAGTATTATAGAAACGGTTGAAAGACTTAAAAGCCATTGTGCTGTGAATGTCGGTCAAACGTGAATGCGCAATACAACCGCCGCAAAGATCTTCCATAAGGAAGATGCTTAGAGGTGTTGTAAAGGCAGAAGGTTTTTTTTTGCATTAAGATAAAAAAACCTTCTGGGTGTGTAGCAGCCCCCCAGCACCCCTCAATTACTTACCTGAGCCCCATCTCTCTCCAGCGATGTCCATGAATGTCTAAGCTGTCCGGGACACTCCTACTGGTTGGCTGAGACAGCAGTGGCACCAATGGCTCCCGCAGCTGTCAATCAAAGTCAGTCAACCAATCGGGAGAAAAGGGGCGTGGCCAGGTCAGGGCTCTGTGTCTGAATGGACACAGGGAGCTCTGACGCTGTGCCCCCATAGAAAGCTGCCGGCTGAGGGGGCACTCGATAGGAGGGAGGGGCCAGGTGTAGCAAAGAGGGACCTGAGAAGAAGAGGATCGGGGCTGCTCTGTGCAAAACCAACTGCGCAGAGGAGGTAAGTATGACACGTTTGTTATTTTAAAAAAAAAATATGAGACTTTACAATCACTTTAAGTAATCATGTTTGGGTCATCCTGTGAGGGAAGGAGGGAGGATGGAGAGTGCACGATGCCCATGAAGTTGGTCAGCTGCGCATGCCTGAAGATTTGCTCGGTTATATGAGGTGTGACAATTAAATTCCCGGAATGCCCACGGCGTAACACAGTGGTGGTGAGTCACAGCCGTTCGTACTCAAACGTGTTCTGACATGTTCTAACTTGTACTCTCCTGGGTCACAGACCAGGGGTCTCAGTGTTTATGGAGCAGTAGAAGAAATAACACGTCTGTGCTGTTGGCGGAAAATTAGTTACGGGAATCTGGAGCAGGGGTTTAACATCATATTTTGTGTAAAAACTGGCAAATTGGGGGAGGTGCTGGGCTGCTGCATTAGTACCATGTTACACCCTGAATACGGCTGTATACCTGGTGCCAGATACCCGTAAGGCCTCATGTACACTGCTGCTGGTAAACGGATGTTTAGGAGCAGTTGGGCGTTTTTTTAGCTGCCCCTGAACTCTCCTCTGTGTTATCTTATCAGTACATGTACACAGGGTCGTTTATAGTCATTTCTAGGCAGATGAGTTTAGAAGCATTTTTTTGGAAAGCAAAAAAATGCGTTCGGGACGGATGTTCAGAGGCATTTGCATTTTGTAACGCACGTTTAGCCGTGTTTCGTTTACAGGCATTTTTTAAATTTTTGACTATTTGGGGGTGGGGGGGTGGGGTGCTTGTAAACGTGGCAAAACTGATGTTTTTTAGGCTACTTTCAGACTGGGGCGGGCAGGTGTCGGCGACACTATGTTTACGTCGCTTTACCGTCGTTTTAGCGGCACTGTTCGGTCGCAAGCGGGGTGGTTTTAACCCCCGCTAGCGGCCGAAAAAGGGTTAAAACTGCCCTCGGGCTTTCACATTGGAGTGAATTGAGCGACTCTTTCAGGGCACTTTGCAGGAGCTATTTTTAGCGATATAGCACCTACAAAGCACCTCAGTGTGAAAGTAGCTTAAACTATCTGTCACGTTAAATCATTCAGGAGAGGTTGTAAAACTTCCCGTGTACATTAAGCCTTAGGCCCCTTTCACACTGAGGCGCTTCTAAACTGCCAGTAAGGCCGGTTTCACACTGGGGCGGTGAGTGCTTCGGCGGTAAAGCGGAGCTTTACAGTTGTTTCAACAGCGCTATTCGGCCACTAGCAGGGTGGTTTTACCCCCGCTAGTGGCCGGAAAAGGGTTAAAAGCACCACCGCAGTGGCGGTATAGCCGCGCTGTCCCATTGATTTCAATGGGCAGGAGCGGTGTATTCACCGCTCCAAAGATGCTGCTAGCAGGACTTTTTTCAGCGTCCTGCTAGCGCACCACTCCAGTGTGAAAGCCCTCGGGGCTTTCACATTGGAGAGACAGAAGCAGCTGTTTCAGGTCAGTTTGCAGGCGCTATTTTTTTAGCGCAATAGCGCCTGCAAAATGACCCCGTGTGAAAGGGTTCTTAAACATTTGGGCGCTTTTGAAGAGCTTTCCATTCATTTCAATGGAGAGAGGCGTTTTTTTCCCTGCCCTACCAGCCCACTTCCCCAGTGTGAAAGCCTTTATTGATTTTAATTGAAATAGATTTTCGTGAGCTTTTCAGGCGCTTTTTTTAGCGTAAAAGCGCCTCAGTGTGAAAGGGGTCTAAGAGTTCAAACAAGCTGATAATAAGGCCTGTGCTTGTAATTCACACTGGAAAAAAAATGTTATTGTAGGTCCAGTTCACTTCAGACTTGTTCACGTTTGTTGCTTGTCAAGCCCTGATGAAGGGGGCACTTGGACCCCCAAAACAGGTTGGATATTTTTTTGTGGATTGTACTCCTGACTGTTAATGGAATAAAGTTGTATCTGGACCTATTAGCTGTGGCTTGACACTTCAATTTCAATTCTCGATACCCGTGGGGGGTCAGTTTATTCTCAAGAAGAATGTATCCCAGCTGGTATTCTTTTGCCAGAAAGGGTCTGCCAAGGGGTGATTGGAACGGTATACAGGGATGCAATCAGCACCTGACTTGACCATAACATGCATGGTTAAGACTATTGTTTTGTCAGTTATCAATTTTTAAAGCTGAACCATTATAAAAGACGCAGTTTTGTAATCATTGATACATATTGAATTTTATTTTATGTTCTTAAATGCAAGCAATTTAAGTACCTGAAATGAACCTGGTATCAGCCTCTTGTGGTTCTGTACAGCAGGGCTGGCTTGTAGGAGGAAGAAGCAGCACAAGGAGCCAGTGAGGTCATGTGCTGACCACATGACCTCACCGGCTCCTTGTGCTGTTTCTTCCTCCTACATGCCAGCCCTGCTGTACAGAACCACAAGAGGCTAATACCAGGTTAATTTCAGGTACTTAAATTGCTTGCATTAAAAAAAAAAATAAAATGATATAGGAGGAGAGAGCAGAGTGACAGAAGAGATGAGTTCATCGTTGCTGCTTCTAATTTCCCTGTCCAGTCACAGGCTGGGGGTGGGACTAGGATGACATGGGCTCAGGGGAAGGGGGTTAAATGAGACTAATCACCAGATGGAAGACATCTAGTTGAAGAAAAAAAAAATACTGGGGTGAAGTTACTAAAACTGGAGAGTGTAGCCAGCTGTGCCTGGTAGCCAATCAGCTTCTATCTTCAGCTTATTCAGTCAGGCTGGGCGAATTTGGATGCAGGTTTTCACTGCATCCAATTTGCGTGACTGGAGCCGGTTCACACAGCTTCGGGGGGGGGGGGGGGGGGGGCGACGGTCCGCATTGAGGCTCCTGTGCGTCTTCTGGTCCAATTTATGTGCAAATTCAGGCCTGATTCTCATCTGAATAGGTGAACAGGGACACACCGGACCCCCTGCTGTGATCCGCGGCTGCAGCATATGTGAACAGAGCCTTAGGCTTTGACAATAAAACGTGGAAGCTGATTGGTTTCTATGCAGAACGGCACCAGATTTTTCACTCTACCAGTTTTAGTAAATCGATCCCATTGCGTACTAAATCTCTAGATTAAAGGTGAATATTGCTGCAAAATCTGGTTTTATTTTATCTTTTTAAACAGCCTATTAATATCTATCTTGTTGTTTTGGCTGGAGTTCTGCTTTTCATATCCCAGAGCAGAATGTTTTTGTTCACTTTTATGAAGTAAGGTCTGTCAGCCGTTGCTTAGGAGAGGATCGGCCGTGGAATGGTTAATCTGCATGCGCAGGCTAATTTATATGCAAGGAGGGCGCCGCTCATTAATTGGGAAGCTGACAGCAGCTAGAATTAGAAGTGAAACGGCTTCAAAGGCTCGGTATGAGGGCAATTACTGGGAGCAGGCACCTGTACGTCTCTGCGTGATGTCTGCCCGGCACAACCAATAACCGTACGTCTCGTGATATCAGCCGGGGGAATCCCCGCCGATACTCCGCTCACTACCTCACCGCTATAGGTCTGTACAATTACACAGAGATCTGAGGGATTCATTAGCCTCCCTAAATTGCAGTCAATGGTTCACATGCCATTGCCCACCTTCATTACACCTCCCGCCTATCAAAATTACATATGCAGGTTATATTATAGAGTATATTATAAGTAGAGTATTCCACAAATATATTGTTTTAGGTATATACTTTAACCCCTTCAATACCAGGCATTTTCACCCCCTTCCTGCCCAAGCCAATTTTCAGTTTTCAGCGCTGTCGCAATTTGAATGACAATTGCGCGGTCATGCAACACTGTACCCAAATGAAATTTTTATCATTCTTTCCCCACAAATAGAGCTTTCTTTTGGTGGTATTTGATCACCTCTTCGGTTTTTATTTTTTGCGCTATAAACAAAAGAAGAGCGACAAGTTTAAAAAAAAACACAATATTTTTTACTATACTAAATATCCCTTTTTTTTTTTTAAACCCATTTTTTCCTCAGTTTAGGCCGATATGTGTGTATATGTGTGTGTGTGTATAGATAGATAGATAGATAGATATGTATATTTTTGGTAAAACAAAATCACAATAATATATTCATTGGTTTGAACAAAAGTTATAGTGTCTACAAAATAGGGGATAGTTTTATGGCATTTTTATTATTTTTTTTTTTTTACTAGTAATGGCGGCGATCTGTGATTTTTTTTTATTTATTTTTTTTATCGTGACTGTGACATTGCGGCGGTCATATCGGACACTTTTGACACCATTTTGGGACCATTGTCATTTATACAGCGATCAGTGCTATACTAATGCATTAATTACTGTATAAACTAGCAAGGGAAGGGGTTAACACTAGGGGGCGATCAAGGGGCTAACTGTTACCTAGGGAGTGATTCTAACTGTAGGGGGAGGGGACTCACAAGGGGAGGAGACCGATCGGTGTTCCTCTGTACTGGGAACACACCATCGGTCTTCTCTCACCTGACAGGACGTGGATCTGTGTGTTTTATACACACAGATCCACGGTCCTGCTCTGTTAACGGGCAATCGCGGGTGCCAGGCTGGACAACGCGGCCACCGGGCACGCGCATTGGCTCCCAAGTAAAGCGGCGGGGGTGCGCGCCTCCCAGACGGCCGGGAAGCCCAGGACGTCATACGACTCCTGCCCATGATGGGAGATCCCTCCTGCGGACGTCATATGATAATGGGCGGGATGGGAAGTGGTTAAAAAAAAAAAAATATGGAGATTTACTAAACCTGGTGCACACAGAATCTGGTGCAGCTGTGGATATTAACCAGCTTCTGTGTTTTATTGGTTTTTTTTTTTTTTACTCTATAAACAAAAATGTAAAAGTCAGCAGCCTGGTCCAGGTGCCAGCATCTTAACTGTGGGTAAGCCGATTCCTTGCGGCTTCACAGCTGGCTGCCTGCTGCACATGTGTGAGCCGCACTGCGCCCCATCAATGGTCCCGCAGTCTCCTGGGACTAGGGTTGCCACCTCCTCCCTTTAAACCTGAACACATAGTAATTACACAGGTTCTGAGGCTAATGTAATGCAGATAAGGCAGCGATTGAATTTAATTACCACCTTAATCAGCCACAGAACCTGTGTGAATAATATGTGTTTGGGTTTAAAGGGATGAGGTGGCAACCCTACCAGGGACCCTGTGACATGTCCCAAGAGACTGCGGGGGAGGGGGGGCAAACTATCACTTATATCGCCGCAGCGATCTGACCAGAAGTGGGAGCGGGTACTTTTCAAAATCAGATATCCACCCCCTCCAAAAAAAAAAAAAAATACATTCTAATTATGGAAAAGAAAAGGGGAGAGAGAAAAAAAGAAATGGAACTTCCCCTTTTGGGAGAATTTCTGCATTTATTTAATCGGGTATCTATTTACTCGGCGTAACATCATCTTTCACATTGTGCAAAAAAATCGGGGCAACTATTGTGGTGTTTTTTTGTTTTTTTTTTTCCCCAATTCATTAAAGTGTTTGGCGGTTCTAAGTAATTTTCTAGCAAAAAATACTGATTTTAAAAAGGCCTGGTCAGCAAGTGGTTAAGCCCACTCCTCCGGTCACATGGTCCAGCCCCTCTGTGTCAGGCAGCTGTAGGATATAGGTGGGAGTGCGGACAGACGAGGGTATGGATGACGTCATCGCTCCAGGCTTTACCAGCTGTTGGTCAAACGCTCTCTCCTCTCCCCTGCAGCCACTTTAAGGGAGGGGCCTACAGGAGCCTGCGATCCTCTGAGGAAAAAAAAAAAAAAGTAAATGCACGTTTTTTAATTTTAAATTTTTTTTACCTGCAGAAACTTGTGCGTTTTTTTTTTTTTTTTTAAAGGGGAGCGTATCCTTTTATACTCTGATAGCGTGCCAAGTACCAGCTTTAAAGGTCTTTCCGCCGCACTTATCCAGTTTTCCTTTTTTATTGGATTGCATCAGGTTTTCTTTAAGATCGATCTGACTTGATGTTCTCATGTTTGGAATTTTCCTAGCGTTTGTGGATTGCTGTGTTGTGTCAGTGGTGAAGAACGCACAATATTCATCCCACTGAAAGACAATATTTTATCGCAGTCTACCGCTGCATCCTTCCTGTGAGTTCTTCTGTCTGGTTATGTCACTTTTTTTTTTTTGGCAGCAGAAAATGAAATCTCTTTAAAACAAAGTGTGAAGCTGAGTCATGTAATATGTTCCACAACACGCCAAAATATTCTGGAAGAAACACCCACCGTACAATAATATTTAGACACGGGAGGGTTTCCATAATCAGAAGCCAGTGTGGTGAGATAGAGAACAAGCCGATCAGAGGCAAGGTGAAAAAAAGGCCTCAGATATTCAGTCGTTCTCTGGGTCAGAATTGTGATGTTTGGGGCTCATTCGCACAGGCGGCAAAAATGCAGCATACGGGGTTCAGTGTCGTATGCGTCTGCTGAGATCGTCCAGCGGTGCCCTGACCCTGCGTTCACACTATTGCGAACACAGGCATTGCATTGTGAATCACATGCGATGTCTGTGCAATGCGAATTCAGCCATACAGTTGTATGCCTGAACTCGCATTGGATTTGCACGAAAAAGGTGCAGGAACTTTTTTTTTTTTTTTTTTTCCCCCGCACTGGAATTGGATTGTATGGGTGTTTACACCCATGCGATCCGATTCCTGTCTGAATTGACAGTTCGCACTGCGATCTGTGAACTGATCTGGAGATGTCATTAACTTTGTATCGACACCCGCAGCGGTTCACAGAGGGAAGTGTGAACTGCCTGCGAGGGAGATGCGATGCGGGAACCGGCACTGGAAATGCGCTGTTTCCCACATCGCAATAGTGTGAATCCGGGCTCAGTGTACTGAATAGGGCGCTGGCATTGTAATGCTTTGAGCTGCTGTTTTCTGCAGCTTGAAAGCATCAAATGCCTGGCTTCTATAACCCGCAGCTTTGTTGCTTCTCTACAATGCCAATCGCTGGCTCTGCTTTTTACTTTTATGTTCCTGTTGGCCCAAAAGGCCACCATAATGGAGGGCCAATGGCAGCGGACAGGCTTTGCTGAATGGCTCCTGCTGCTGTCAGTCAAATCCTGTGATGAGGGAGGCGGGGCCAAGCCACCCTGTCTGTGTCTATGGACGAAGGAAGCGTGACTCAGGATTTCGACTGCAGGTGTGCCAGAGTAAGAAGCTCCTTCCTTTGGTGGCCCACTAAGCCTGGATTCACACTTATGCGTTGTGGGACACTGCATGGGATTCGCACAGAAATTGCATTGCGTTCCTATGCACATCCCATGCAATGTCTGTGCGGTGCGATTTGATCCATACATTTTGTATGGCTCACATTGCATCCCCACCAAAATGTTGTAGGCCCCCTTTTTTATTAATTTATTTTTATGCACCTGCATCACATGAGTGTTCACACCCATGCGATCTGATTCTGGCAATGGCATTGCGTTTTGCAAACTATTTTGCGATGTCGTTAATTTAACATTGCCACCCACAGCAGATCGCATAGATGCCGTGTGATTGCAATGCGGTGCAGGAAACGCAGGATTTGCTGTTTTTTCCCGCATCCCATCAGTGTGAACCAGAGCTGAGAGGAGGAGGGGCACGGGCGGGGAACCCCAAAAGGAGGATTTCCAGACCACTGTGTGCAATTCTATTGCTCATAGCAGGTAAGTATAACATGTTTGTTTACAAAAAAAAAATAATTATACTTTACAGCCACTTAACCATTTCCCGCCCGGCCTATAGCAGAATGATGGCGGGGCGGTGGTATCCTGACTGGGCGTTATATGACGTCCAGCAGGATAACAGCCGCCACCGCACGCCCATCGTGGGGATCGGTGGTGCGGGGTGTCAGTCTGACACACAGCTACTCCGATCTCGGTAAAGAGCCTCCGGCGGAGGCTCTTTACCATGTGATCAGCCATGTCCAATCACGGCTAATCACGATGTAAACAGAAAGAGCTGTTGATCGGCTTTTCCTCACTCGCATCTGACAGACGCAAGTAGAGGAGAGCCGATCGGCGGCTCTCCTGACGGGGGTCTGTGCTGATTGTTTATCAGCGCAGCCCCCCCTCGGATGCCTGCACTAGATCACCAGGGAAGCCCCCAACATGTGGATGGCCAGGTACGTACCCCATGGCCATCCACATATACAAAAATATGCCAAATATATGCCAATCGGTGCCCACAAATGGGCACTGACTGGCAACATTATGCAGCAGATCAGACAAGTGATGCCCAGCAATGCCACCCATCAGTGCCCATCCATGCCTATCAGTGACCATCAGTGCCACCCATAAGTACCCATCAGTGCCACCTCATTGATGCCACCTCATCTGTGCCCATTGGTGCTGCTTTATCAGTGCCCGTCAGTGCAGCCATATCAGTGCCCGTCATTGAAGGAAAAAACCTATTTACAAATTATTTTAACAGAAACAAAGAAAAACTTTATTTTTTCTATTTATTGCGCAAAAAATAAAAATCGCAGAGGTGAACAAATGCCACCAAAATAAATCTCTATTTGTGGGAACATAATGATAAAAAATGTGTTTGGGTATAGTGTTGTATGACCACGCAATTGTCATTCAAATTGCAACAGCGCTGAAAGCTAAAAATTTGGCCTGGGCAGGAAGGTGTATAAGTACCTGGTATTGAAGTGGTTAAAAAAAAAAGGGCAGTCTGTCATCATAGTATAAATAGAGTAAAAATAAACCCACGGTCAAAAAAAGATATAGAAATGACAACCCGACAACAACCACATTCATAGAAATGAAGACAGATTGGGATTATCTTCTTTTTTTATAACTGACCGCTCCTCCTCAGCATCCCCGGGGCTTTCTGAAGCTGCTCTTCATATATTCTGGCCGTTTCACGTGAGCCCATAGACACGCTTTCATCAGTTAGGACTTCCCAATGAGGTTGCTAAAAGGATTTTCAGAAAGTCTACAAATGTAAAAGACTTTCCCACTTAGAAACCACTAAAGCACATTGGTGACAGTCTTCATGTGCAGATTTGTATATTAAATCCTATCATTTTCTTCTTTTTATTTTGCAGTCATGATAAACAGGACACAGATGAAGTTGTAGAGTTACATGACGGTAAGTCTTTGAGGGATTACAGTTGCTTATTGAACATACTTTCCTGGTTGATGACAAAAATAAGTATAACTTAAATTACACAGAGAAGATATGATCCTGTTTTATTATTCTCCCCCCAAGACTAGCCAACAGCCAGAGCTTTGTTATGTGAGCAGTTCTGCAGCAGCTGTGGGGTCCCTCACTTTATAATTTTTATGTTGATTTGTAGCTGGCTGAAATACATGTGCAGTTATATAGACTGCTGGTGTGACCGATATTAGCAGCTGCATTGATGTACATGAGTAGCCAGTAATGCTGGTGATATTGAATACAGGTAAGATTGCTGCATGTCTGTGCTATGAATCTCTAGAGCAGCCCTTCTCAATTTTTTTTTAACAAGAAGAAATCCTTTAAATATGTTTTAGGTCTTTAGCGTGGTGATCAGTGTGAAGAATGCCTCCTACATTGGTGACCAATGGGAAGAATGTTACTTACATTGGTGACCAATGGGAAGAATGTTACTTACATTGGTGGTCAGTGGAAAGAATGTCCCTTACATTGGTGACCAATAGGAAGAATGTCCCTTACATTGGTGACCAATAGGAAGAATGTCCCTTACATTGGTGACCAATAGGAAGAATGTCCCTTACATTGGTGACCAATAGGAAGAATGTATCTTACATTGGTGACCAATAGGAAGAATGTCCCTTACATTGGTGACCAATAGGAAGAATGTCCCTTACATTGGTGACCAATAGGAAGAATGTCCCTTACATTGGTGACCAATAGGAAGAATGTCCCTTACATTGGTGGTCAGTAGAAAGAATGCTCCTTACATTGGTGGTCAGTGGGAAAAATGCTCCTTACAATGGTAACCAATAGGAAGAATGTCCCTTACATTGGTGGTCAGTGGGAAGAATGTCCCTTACATTGGTGATCAGTGGGAAGAATGTCTCTTACATTGGTGGTCAATGGGAAGAATGTCCCTTACATTGGTGATCAGTGGGAAGAATGATCCTTACATTGGTGGTCAGTGGGAAGAATGATCCTTACATTGGTGATCAGTGAGAAGAATGTCCCTTACATTGGTGGTCAGTGGGAAGAACGTTCCTTACATTGGTGGTCAGTGGGAAAAATGCTCCTTACATTGGTAACCAATAGGAAGAATGTCCCTTACATGGGTAGTTAGTGAGATGAATGCCCTCCATACATAGGTGGACAAAAAAGGTGGGAAAAATGCCCCCCTCTACAGATAGCTAAAAAGATCATTGGTGTCGTGCTTATGCCTTTGAAAGTCAAAAATTGCTTATTGCTCAAGGAACCCCCAGCAACCTCTGGAGGAACCCCCAGGTTTCCACAGAACCTTGGTTGAAAGAGACTGATCTAGACACATCCCTCCCCATTGGCTGCTATTTATTAGCAGCATAAGCACTCTGAGGGATTGGGAAGCTGATGCAGAATTACTTGGGTGACCTAGTCTTGATACAGGAATTGGGTAGCTATTCAGGCATACATGTAGGCAGTCATCTATGAGTAACGCACAGCATGTTGTTTGTCTACAGGTGATGAGACGAGTGCTGATGAGCATACCGCGGTGGCCATTGCTACCGTCCAGCAAGCAGCCTTCGCAGACCACAACATTCAGTATCAGTTCCGCACAGAAAACAATGGAGGTCAGGTATGTAGATTACGCTACCATGAAAAAAATGGAGGTCCACATCACTTGTTCTGCTAGTGGTTTTCAAGTTGTGAGGTGGCCCTCACCTACCAGCCAGTTGTGTTGGTCACCAATTACTTACCCATAGCAATTTGGTGCCAGCTCCGAGGACACCTGCATTCTCTTGGTTTTAGAAATCTGTACACTAAAGTCTGCCTCCAGCACAGTGGTCTGAGCATCTTATAGGAATGTAAGGACTACATTTAAAGAGGAGTTCCACCCAGGGGGTCCAGTAAAAAAAAAAAAAAATTAAAAGTCAGCAGCTACAAATACTGCAGCTGCTGACTTTTAATTGGACACTTACCTGTCCCAGGGTCCAGCGATGCGGGGGATCGAAGCCCCGCTCATCTCCCCCTCCGTTCAGCGGCGCCGGCATTGCAACTGTGGGCGCCGGGCTGTGGTTTCACAGCCTGGCACCCACTGCGCATGCGCGAGCGGCGCTGCGCGCCGTGATTGGCCGCTCAGTCACCTGGGACCTGTAATGGGTCCAAGATGATTGACAGGAGGGAGGGAGCAGAGCGGAGCCCTTCCTGTGCCGAGGGGGAAGTGATGTCACCAGCCCAGGCACTGGGGCAGACTACGAGTGACCCCCTAGCAACAGGCATTTGGCGGTAAGTTAAAAAAACATTTGGATATTTTTTGTTTTTTGTTTTTTTTTTAAGGATTTTTCATGTATTTTTGTTTTTTTGGGTGGAACCCCACTTTAAGTTCTAGATTGGCAGTTTGTGATTGTGGCTGTACAGTATATCGTTCTTCTGTTCAGTTTTTGCTCTTGCTGGTAACATTTTTGATTTATGGTGCATTTTCTTGTCTTCTCCAGGTGACATACAGAGTAGTCCAGGTGACAGATGGTCAGCTGGATGGTCAGGGTGATACGACTGGAGCAGTGAGTGTGGTTTCTACTGCAGCCTTTTCTGGCGCCCCACAAGCTGTAGCACAGGTGAGAGTCGCACATGCAGTGCTAGCGGTGTGTACGCAACCTCTACTAATCTCCAGCCCTCCCTGCAGTCTTGCACAGTTGTACCAGCTCCTCTTCTGTGCTGAAAACAGCTTACTTTGATTTTACTGCACACTGTGACCTTCACACAGTGTTCATTTGAAATCTGCAGATTTCAGATAGAGCCCACCTCATGTAGCCCTCTCCCCTCTAGTCTTCCTTTCCCTGGCCCATCTTTGTTCTTTGGATTTCAGTTCTTTCTTTCATTCATAGAGGCTCAGCATCACATGTGGGTGTTGCATGCAAATCCTCCAGACTGGCATTTACCTATCAAGGCATTTTGATATTTGCATAACTCCTCTAAAGAGCCAGCCAAATGCTTGCACTAGAGCTGAAGACTTTGAAGAGGAGTACTGAGGCAAGGGTGCTGTGATGTTTTCAGGAATCTATATACAGCCCTTTGCCAGTTCCTCCCACCAACCATGATCTGCCTGCGTTTCATAGAGCAGCACAAAGACTCAGTGACGATAACACTGGGTATTTGTTATAAGCTTACCTGTAGGTAAAAATGAAAAAAACGGTTTACTACAACTTTAAGCCTTAAATAAAGAGCGCCCGTCTTTTCACTAAATAACTCTAAAGACACACAGCTCCTTGTGCAGACTCAAAAAAAAAAAAAAAGACCACATTTTTCCGTGCCTATTCTCCTCCACTGCTTTCCTAGAGTTTTTTGCTACGCAAATATTGTTCTATATAGCAGCCTATCACTGCTCAGATGTGGTGGCTGCATTCGTTTTTACTTTTCAGGTTAGGAACACGTTTTGCAACTACAAAATACCTGTTGATCTTGCCAGAAATGCAGTGTTTGTCTTTTCCTGTAAGTTGAATTGAAGGCACAAACAATGATTACTAATCCCTCTGTCATGTAATGTAGATGACAAGAGAAAATCATGTCTGAAGTCCAGCCTATGTGACAACTATGGCTTTCCCCAATACATACAGTGTATTAAGTGAGTCTAGGCACTACACGACACGAAATGTGTTATTTGGACCACTACCATGTGAAAATAAGGGGAATAAAAGCCTGAAAAAAGGAAATGAATATAACCACCACATCGAAGGATCTGCAATATTTGATGTTTTTGGTTTGGGGTTTAGCTAGAGCTGCACGATTCTGGCTAAAATGAGAATCAACATTTTTTTTTTTTTGCTTAGAAGATAGATCACAATTCTCACGGCGTAACATCATCTTTCACATTAAACAAAAAAATTGGGCTAACTTTACTGTTTCGTTTTTTCTTTTATTCATTGAAGTGTGTATTTCCCAAAAAATTGTGTTTGAAAGACCACTGTGCAAATACTGTGTGACATAAAATATTGCAACAATCGCCATTTTATTCCCTAGGGTCTCTGCTAAAATAATATATATAATGTTTGGGGGTTCCAAGTAATTTTCTAGCAAAAAAAAAATCTGATTTTAACTGTAAGAAACAAGTGTCAGAAAAAAGGTTTAGACTTTTAAGTGGTTGAACCTTCCTGCATTAGTTTTATCCCTTTTGATATAAGATGGAAGAGTTACAATGTTGTTAAAAACTTGGCCAACTGCCAGAGTGAGCAGAGAACTCTCTATACTTGTTACATGAAAGAATCAGGAAACTCTGCAATACAGATCGTCAGGGGGGTTGAATCGAGGTTGCGATCTTTTAACGATTAATTGTGCAGCTCTAGGTTTAGCTAGGCTTTAGTTTGTATGGAGGCTGATTGTTCAGGTAAATCAATAGCATGGGACAGAGACTGAAGTGCAGGGGAACGGGTAAGGATATCCTTCCCCCTGCCTTGTGGAAAACAACTTTGCCGAGTCATTCTTTAAAGGCATCCCATATGCTTTGTTTTACAAACCTGTATAGATTTAGGGCTCTATATCGAATAGTTTGCAGGAAGATAACGTATTATTTTATCTCTGCCTGTCACAGGCCGTCATCCAGAACCCTTTCAGTAATGGCGGAAGTCCTTCAACAGATGCCGTCAGTGGGGAGACGCGGTTTGCGTACTTCCCGGCTTCCAACGTGGGCGACACCACTGCAGTATCTGTACAGACAACTGAGCAACAACTGGCCCAGGGTGGAGGTAAGGGGAACCTATTTGTCAGATCTTCTGCTCTCCAATTGGAATTTAAACATGACTTTAAAGCCCAGCTCCGGGCAAATAAAGTTTTCCCTTGGTGTGGGGCTGTGCCTGCACTTTAAGGGTTAACTGTCCTTTTTTTTTTTTATCTAGGAGATTGGAGAAGGGAGATATACTCCTCCTTGCACAAGACCAGTCCCTGCCGCTCCTGATCCCCCTCCTCGGGCACAGCCCCATTGCATGAGAACCTTTTTTTTTGCTGCCCAGAGTTGAGCTTTAATCTTTCTTGTGCATTTAAGTGAAGCTTTGGTTTTTCTTACCGCATGGGAAAGATTTTTTTTTTTTTCTTTTCAACATTTCTTGGGCTAGACTGCCCCAAACTGATATTGGACATATGGGTGGACTGAATCACCTGCTGGCCTTTTCATAGTTCTTGTGTACATCAGCAGTGCGATTTTTCCCTATCTGGGTCACTGCTGCATGATATAAAATGAAGGATAGAAGATGAATTGAGATTTCCTTGCAGTGACCCTAGCAGGTCAGTGGGGATGGGATGCTCTGTGCAAAGTGATCCCATCAGAACCTTCCTAAGGGGCATTAGAAATGCTTAGAGTGTCAGTAAACCCAAATAATAAAAATATAGAATATGTTCCTAAAGAGCCTTTATTTCCTCCTTCGTTATGCATTATTTACCTGGTGATCCTGCCAGCGGCCTTATTTTCCTGGATCATCATAACAGCTGGTTTCACATTGTACTGTCCAGCACTTCCTCTGTGAGTGTACAGGACTCCACACCGATGTACGGTGTTCTGTACACTATAATAGTCTGCCTATGATTTTTTTTTTTTTTTTTTAAGGCAGCCAAGCCCCCCTTGGCCTGCCCCTAGCTGCAGATTGACAGCGGCTTCCTTAGGGAGGATCCTTGTCAAAACAGAAGTCTACAAAGCAGCGCCTCCAACTTAGATGGGGAGGAGAAGAGACCAAGCAGTCACATGACCACTTAAAGGAAAACAAGATTGTTAAAGCTTCTTTTTAAAAACCTAAACTACAGGGAATGCTTAGGCAATGTGTAAGTGATGCCTTCAGGCGTTTCCTATAGTTTCACTTTACATCCACTTGAATTTCTGATTTGCAGCACCTGATACTGTGTGTGCTATTCAGTCCGAAATATGACTTTATTCCATTAAAAGTCAGGGGACAATCCAAAAACACATTTAAGAGGTCCAAGCGCCCTTTTTATCAGGGCTTGATTGACAACAATGTGAATAGACTAGAAGTGAGGTGGACCTTTTTTTACTAAATTTTTTTTTCTTTCCAGTGTGATTGCAAGCACAGACCTTGTCAGCAGCTGGTTTGACGGCAACCAATTAACAATTTTATGTCTACCTTTTTAGGTCAATTTTACGTCATGATGACCCCTCAAGATGTGATTCCCGCTGGAACACAGAGGACTATAGCGCCGCGCACTCATCCCTACTCTCCGTACGTACCAATAACTGTTTCAGCTCTGATATGTTCCTGTACAATACAACTACTTAATTTCTGGCAGGTTCAACTCCCCCATGGCCAACTTTTTTTTTTTTTTTTTTCTTTTTTTTTTTGCAAAATCTTTTTTATGAAATTTTTCATTAGCATACAAAATTAGCCCATGCAGGGGCCAAACCTTGCCCACGCAGGGGCAGTTGGCCAACACTGTTTTTAATTGTGACGATATGTCTACCAGTTGTAGTGTTTTTTTTTTTTATTGTTTTTTTGTTTTTTGTTTTTTTTATACCTTCAGCCCTGGTGCCCAGCCTGAGGCCTTTTGGCACTTATTGTAAAGCCCTAGGGACTCCTGCTTACCTGAGGCAGTTGAGGAAAACTATTCTTTAGACAGGACGTGGGTAAATGGTTGATTTGTTTTCGCTCTTCTTTCTGTGCTGTCCACAACTCTGCCCATAAGTCATTTTTAACCACTTCCCATCCATATGACATCATATGACGTCGTCTGATTGAAGTGGTGCCACCTGCAGGCACCATCCCGATATGATGTTCAGCTGGCGATTCCTTCTTTACCGGAAGTGATGGAGTGGCTGAACAGCCACTCCATCACTTCTGCAAGCTGCTCCTCCCACCGCCTTTCCTAGGCTTTGCCGTCCGATCTTGGAGCCTGGTGAGCAACGTAACGGCAGCACTACACAGAGAGAGAGGAACTGACGACCTTCCCTCCCTCTCTGTGAGCCCGGAAACCAGAAGCAACAAGGATTTCGGCTCTTTGTTTACCTAGCCATTAGGGGCCAGGAAAGCATCTGATTAGACCAATTTGTGCATTGGAGCCCAGAGGTCAAATTTGTCAATAAAGTTGATAAAAAAAAGAATAAAGGATTAAAGAGACCGTTAAAACAAACAAAAAAAAAAGTTTGGAATAAAATAATAAAAAAATTGAAAGCGCCCCCTCCCCCCGTGCTTGCGTGTACACTCAAACACACAAGTCCCACATACATATGTAAACAGTGATCTCCCCACGCATGTGAGGTATCGCCACGACCCTTAGAGTGAGAGCAAACATTATAGCACCAGACTGCCTATGTAACTCCTAAAGTTGGTAACCTGTAAAGGCTTTTAAAGCACCACTAATGGAGATTTTTAGGTACCGTAGTGTGGCACCGTTCCACGGGAGAACGCAATTTTAAAGCTTAATATGTTAGGTATCTATTTACTCAGAGTAACTTTATCTTTTATATTTTAACAAAAAATAGGTAGTTTATATATTTTTTGTGTGCAATAAAATTCCATACAGTTTATTATTATTATTATTTAAGGTACTTGTATAGCGCCGTCAATTTACGCAGTGCTTTACATATACATTGTACATTCACATTGGTCCCTACCCTTAAGGAGCTTACAATCTAAGGTCCCTAAACTCACATTCATATACTAGGGCCAATTTAGACAGAAGCCAATTAACCTTCCAGCATGTCTTTGGAGTGTGGGAGGAAACTGGAGTACCCGGAGGAAACCCACACAGGCACAGGGAGCACATGCAAACTCCAGACAGGTAGTGTCGTGGTTGGGATTCCAACCAGCCACCCTTTTTACTGCTAGTCGAGACATCACTGCGCCACCCGTATTTTTTCTAAACAAATTGCACATTGCACAAATACTGTGTGACATAACAAATTGCAACACCCACCATTTTTTTTTTCTCTAGGGTCTCTGCTAAAAAAAAAAAAAATAATAATAATAATATATACATTTTTTTTTTTTTTTTTTTTTTTTTTTTTTTACAGCAGAGAACCCAGAGAAAAAAAAAATATATATATATATATTATGTTTGGGGGTTCTAAGCAAAAAAAAAAATGTTTTTACATGTAGAAAGAGAAATGTCAAAATTTGACTGGGTAGGAAACACAAATGTGGAAGCTTTTGATTTGTAAAGGGGCTGTAATAATCGTGATCTCTAGCAGTCTCATGTAAAGTTTATCCTCTCCATGACTGCTTCTTAAAACGTATCCCCAGTATCCAACATCTACTGTATTCTATTTGCAGCTTTTTAGTGATGTCCAGGGCCATGCCTGTGTTTTGCGTACATTGACCAATACTCGCCTAGAGTCTGGTTTTAAAGCTGAACTCCAGTGAACGGTCCTTTGTGCCAAGCGGTTCCGCCAGTGTTGTGATCTAAGCACCTCTGCACAAAAAAAAAAGCTAAAGCTAAAGTTGAGCTTTAACAATCATTCTTTATCTCTATAGTTCTTTCAGGACAGAAAGTTGTAGTTTCTGGAACGATGATGTGTTAGGTGTGCCTTTTGTTGCTGTCCATAATATGAAAGCTGTGTACTATTTTTTTTGTTCCTTCCTAACAAAGGACACAAGCTTTCTGTTTCCTGGTAACAAAAATAATGGGTCCATCGTTTTTATTTTTATTTTTTCCACTGACTACTTGACCATCTCCTACAATTATCATGTGGCCAGGAACTGCACTGGTTGGGTGCTGGCCATCGGTGATGTGACCACATGCCTCAAGTGAACGTTTGGATTTTTAGTTGGCGTGGATCATCATGGGCAGTCTTGAAGTGGTTAATATGTATGGAGTCATGAAGAGAATAAAATAATAAAAAATAAAAAAATAAATATCCAAAAACTTTTAGCCACTTGCTGTCCGGGGCAATTTTTTAAATTTTTTCACTTCAAATAATTTTTTGCTAGAAAACGAGATTCAAGATGCCAAGATTTAAAATCTTGCATGCCCATGAAATGAGAACAAACTACGGTACCTAAAATTGTCCATAGGTGACTCTTTTAAAAGCTGTTAGGGCCCTTTCACACTGGGGCGGTTTGCAGGCGCTATTGCGCTAATAATAGCGCCTGCAAACCGATCCGAAACAGCCGCTGCTTTGTCTCCAGTGTGAAGGCCCCCGAGGGCTTTTCACACTGGAGCGGTGCGCTGGCAGGACGGGAAAAAAAAAAAGTCCTGCCAGCAGCATCTTTGGAGCGGGGAAGGAGCGGTGTATTCAACCGCCCCGCTAGCAGCCGAATACCGACGGTAAAGCACCGCTAACAATAGCAGCACTTTACCGCCGCCTCCGCCCCAGTGTGAAAGGGGCCTTAGTCTAAAGGTTATCTATCAGTTTGGAGTTAAAGTGGTTCTTAAATAAGGAGGATTTTTATCCTCATGCATTCTGTGCTTGAAGATAAACAACCTTCTGTGTGCAGCAGCCGCCCCCAATACTTACCTGAGCCCCATCTCGATCCAGCGATGTCACAGGAGAGACTCAGCTGTCCGGGACTCTCATTCATGATTGGCTCCCGCTGCTGTCGATCAAAGTCAGTGAGCAAATGAGGAGAGAGGGGGGCAGGGGCCAAGCCGCGGCTCCATTTTTGAATGGACGCACAGAGCAGCAGCTTGGGTGCCCCCAAGGCAATCGGCTTGTTCTGGGGACAGGAGGGAGGGGTCCAAGAAGAAGAGGATCTAGGCTGCTCTGTGGAAAACCACTGCACAGAGCAGGTAAGTATAACATCTTTGTTTTTAAACAAAAGAAAACATGACTAATATCACTTTAATCATGAATTATGGACCAAGAATTATTGCTCTCACGCTAACGTTAGCGGGGATACCTCACATGGCGCAGTCACCATTTGCATATGAATGTCGGAACTACGCACGCATTGCACGTATGCATTAGCTGCTTCCCTGACTACCAGCCAGGGAATGACTGTTCTAAAAATTGACCATGTTCCTCATTCTCCTGCGGGAAGCGCCTCTACCGTTTACTGTGATCCCGGAGGGGTAGGAGCGGAAAAGTCTGGGAACCACCGCAGGCAGGAGGGGTGGGGTCCAGCCCAGCTGTAAAGTGATCATGTGACTGTAAAGTCGTCTGGATCAATTTTACATGTCAGCTGATCACCTGCTGAAAAAGCCTTGCAGTGATTTTGCAACTTTTAGGTTAATTGAAGCCAGCCATAGACAGCAACTAACCAAATTTCAGTCCATTTATGGGCTGGCTGGTTGTACCGAAGTTGATCCATTAATTTACTTCATTGCAACCAGCCTGTCAGATTGTTTTAATGCAATTGTTGCTGGCAGCTATAGCTGCCTGCAGTGATCGTTGTGTTCTGCTGTGGTGGGGAAGGTTCCTTGCACTGTGGGAGGGATTCTTCCATTAACACTGACTGTGTTGATGGGGGAATTGAGCAATTTTCTTTCCTTCCACCTGCGGTGGAAGGAAAGAAAATTGCATAATATATGACCTGCTTTAGGCGCAGAGTCTGTATCAGTGGTCACAGCTTTACATTCCTGTTCTTGTGGCATTGTGCTGCTGTTTTTTCACACAGTCTAATCTAATCTTCATGTATCTTATCTAGAATAAAAGTAGTCGGTTCATTTTTGTCTGTTTGTTCCTTATCAGGAAGATGGATGGAAACAGAACTCCACGTGATGAGCGGCGTCGAGCGCAACACAATGAAGGTAAATGGTTGGCTGTGACATTGCTGGATAATATCTTATGACTTTTCTCTGAGGAATTCGATTCTGACTGTTCTTCCCCACAGTGGAGAGAAGGCGAAGAGACAAGATTAACAATTGGATTGTCCAGCTGTCCAAAATCATTCCAGATTGCAACACAGAGACCAGCAAAACGGGAGCAGTAAGACCTGTTATTTTATAATATCAGTTTTACACACCTGCTTGTTTTGATAAACCCATCTAATCTCAGTAACTAAATACTCATCCTAATTCCATTTCCAGCAAAGTAAAGGCGGGATTCTCTCCAAAGCCTGTGACTACATCCGTGACCTGCGCCAGACTGGCCAGCGTATGCAGGAAACATATAAGGAAGTGGAGAGGGCTGCAGATGGACAATGAGCTGTTACGTCAGCAGGTCAGTAAAACCCAGTGTGGGCAGTAGACAATTTGGGGTTGAGCTCAGTTTTTTTTTAATGAGTTGGTACATATTCAGGATGTAGGCACCTTTTTGTCCGAGTCACTGTAGGCTTTTCGTTGTTTGACTTTGGGTCCGGTGTAAGCTTACCTTACAGATTATGTCTCAGCAAAATCGCTCTCTTCTCTCTCTCCGCGCTCTCTTCTCTCTCTCCGCGCTCTCTCTCCGCGCTCTCTCTCTCCGCGCTCTCTCTCTCCGCGCGCGCTCTCTCTCTCCGCGCGCGCTCTCTCTCTCCGCGCTCGCTCTCTCTCCGCGCGCTCGCTCTCTCTCCGCGCTCGCTCTCTCTCCGCGCTCGCTCTCTCCCCGCGTCCTCTCTCTCTCTCCCGCGCTCTCTCCCGCGCTCTCTCTCCCCGCGCTCTCTCTCCCGCGCTCTCTCTCTCCGCGCTCTCTCTCTCCGCGCTCTCTCTCTCCGCGCTCTCTCTCTCCGCGCTCTCTCTCCGCGCTCTCTCTCTCCGCGCTCTCTCTCCGCGCTCTCTCTCTCCCCGCTCTCTCTCTCCCCGCTCTCTCTCCCCGCTCTCTCTCTCCCGCTCTCTCTCTCCCCGCTCTCTCTCTCCCCGCTCTCTCTCTCCCCGCTCTCTCTCTCCCGCTCTCTCTCTCCCGCTCTCTCTCTCCCGCCGCTCTCTCTCTCTCTCTCCCGCTCTCTCTCTCTCTCTCCCCGCTCTCTCTCTCCCCGCTCTCTCTCTCTCTCCCCGCTCTCTCTCTCTCTCCCGCTCTCTCTCTCCCCGCTCTCTCTCTCTCCCGCGCTCTCTCTCTCTCTCCCGCTCTCTCTCTCTCTCTCCCCGCTCTCTCTCTCTCTCCCCGCTCTCTCTCTCTCTCGCTCCCGCTCTCTCTCTCGCTCCCGCTCTCTCTCTCTCTCGCTCCCCGCTCTCTCTCTCTCGCTCCCCGCTCTCTCTCTCTCGCTCCCGTCCTCGCTCCCGCTCTCTCTCTCGCTCGCTCTCCCCGCTCTCTCTCTCTCGCTCCCCGCTCGCTCGCTCTCTCTCGCTCCCCGCTCGCTCGCTCTCTCTCGCTCCCCGCTCGCTCGCTCTCTCTCGCTCCCCGCTCTCTCTCTCTCTCGCTCCCCGCTCTCCTCTCTCTCCCCCCTCTCTCTCTCTCCCCCCGCTCTCTCTCTCTCTCTCTCTCCCCCCGCTCGCTCTCTCTCTCTCTCGCCCCCGCTCGCTCTCTCTCTCTCTCCCCCGCTCGCTCTCTCTCTCTCTCCCCCCGCTCGCTCTCTCTCTCTCTCTCCCCCCGCTCTCTCTCTCTCTCTCCCCCCGCTCGCTCTCTCTCTCTCCCCCCGCTCGCTCTCTCTCTCTCCCCCC